>NC_056735.1:1264328074-1264367423 GCF_019279795.1 Protopterus annectens | reverse complement strand
AGGTGTGTGTGTGTGTGTGTTTCCAGCTGCCTGGGGACAGAGTAATGCTTTTAGATGGCTCACACCACATACATTCCCTATCGACGTCTTTGCCTTTGCGGATGATGTCATCCCCCTAGAAGTATGCCTGTGGGAGTGCGGTGATGCCTGAACTCGGTAGCACATTCTGTTACTGCATAATGCTGTAGTTTGGTAGATTAGACAGGTAGATGCTCGATTCCAGGGCACAGCAGGTGTGTGTTTGGCAGTTATACCATATGTGTTGGTATCTGTGGGTGGCTAGCTGCAGGATGTGTCCAGTTTTTTTTTGTTGCTGACCTATTTAATGTCCACAGCCTGCATATTCTGCCAAGACACTGGGTTGTCAATGCATACAGTTGCCAATAGGTCTGGTGAGTAACTGTCAGCAGCCCTACTCTTACCCTTGCTATGGTCTGACCCATGTGACGCAACATAACACACGTGCCTTGATATTAACAACACTACATGATGCAGGTGGCACATGTGGTTTCCTTTCCATTCCTGTCTAATGCATTGCTGTCATGTGGTTCGCTGTTGTGACATAAATGCCATATCTACATATGTGTTCATGTATATGTGTGTATGTATATATACATATATATATATGTCCATGTGTATATGTCTGCAAATAATATATGTGATATACGTAGATATAGAGGTGGACATAGATGTGAACATATGTCTGGGGAATTCAGCACTATTGACTATTTGTGCCAGATGATCTGTACATGATAACCTTGGATCTATGTATATCTGCCATGGCGTGGTGTTAATGCACATCGTCTGTGGTGTGCAGGGCCATGAGTTGTTCTTGTATAGACACCAGTTATTTTGTTGCTGGGAAGACCATGGGACATCAAATATGGTGATGGTAAGGCACCTGTTGCCAGTTGTGTGTGGATCTGAGTGACACTGAGCAGTGGCTAATATGTTGGAGATTCTGTATGGGTCATATAACTATTCATTAGAAGACTATACTATGCAGATGAGGTTGACTATGGTGTATCACATTTATCACCAGGGTGTGCTGCTGGTCCCTGGAGTGTATGTGTGTAGTCATCCAGGTGCAGGTCTCGCATATAGTTGATAGCATGGGAGGGGGGTCAGGCATACTGTACGTACATTGCAGAACTTTGCCTTGGGAGTGCTCCTGCCTTAGCAAACCTAAGCTAGGGGTGTGTCTATACCTGTAACAAACAATGTTAAAGCAGCAAGCACCAAAGCAGTAGTTCCACGATTAGAAGAACCAGACCGTGGGATGAAGTATAAAAACTTTTTTTATTCTTGTCTTGCTTAAAAACAATATTAAATCTTTACTTTCGAAAAGAACTTTAAATTAAATCCAGAAAAACAATTGAGATCAAGCGCTTTCGCTTGGCTCAAATACCAAGCTTTATCAAGATGTGTCTATACCTGCCTGGTGATGTTGGGAGGGATAACAGCAGTGGTGGGGTAGTCAGGGTGTCCAGACTGCACAAACTGGTGTTGATCATCACAATCAGCTGATGACATGGCCAGCCCACACATGAACAGTACACTAATGCGAGCAAGCAGCATACACACATGTTTCATCCACACTCTACACCACCGGTGTATACCTGCAGGGACATTTCATGACACAGTCCAACCAAATGACACGGACTGCAGCAGGCAACATATACCAACATGTGCAGGGGGCTGGGGCAGTGTGGATGTGTATGCTGCCGAACAACCCTTACTGGGGTGACATAAGAATTTATTGACCGAGGGTGACTTACCAGGGTCTACATGGGCTGGGGATGTTGGAGCACTATGGGGTGGACAGAGACCTCCTACAGCAGCTTGTTGACCTGTGCCTAACACATCACACAGGCTGAGGGGAATGCATCACAGTGGATACCATGCGATGTGTTGTCCTAGGTGTACTAGCCACAGGTACCTCACACAGCACAACTGGGGATATCATGGGTATCTCACAGGCATCTGCATCCAGAGTATTGCACCACTTCACAGATGCCATGTCAACACATGCTAGTGAGCACATACAGGTCCTCCACATACATGATTAGTGGACCAGCAATATGAATCTGTTCCACCACATGGATGAGTACCCTGGGGTACTGGGTGCTATAGCTTGCACATGTAGCAGCACCCGGGGAGCAGGGTAGGGCCTACAGTCAGTGCAGGGGCATACCCTCCAACAGCTAGGCCCTATGCGATGGCCAGGGCATGAAATTGAATGTGTGTGCTGTCTTCCCTGAAAGCTGTGATGTGTCCAATATATGGTGTCTGACACAGCTGTAGCACACCAATGCCTATGCGGACATCCCCTACAGTCTCCCAGTGGGGGATGCTAGGTAAACACTGGTGTAGTGGCTTATAACACCCATCAGCAATGCACACACACCTGAACACTCACACCGTACTGAGGCGGATGCACAGGCAAAACATATACATGTGCATGTGTTTGGGATGCTCGGTTCACAGTTCTGGCATCCGGACACATCTGTAGGGACTCTGCAGTATTCACAAGCTACATGCATACATGTTGTTATGTTATTTGCTATGTTACACAATGTTAGCCTGCAGTAACAGTTGCAGCAGAAACAGCATGGGGCAGGGCTACACAGCCCAACACCACTGCCAAGGCCTTTACAGGCACAGTGTGACTTGGTGAAGGAGCTACCTGTGTTTGGCACAGTCAGCGACAGCCCGTGCACAGTATGACCTGCCCTTGGCAAAGAGGCAACACACGGCATATGCACTGACACAGCAGGTACCCACGGATTCCCCTCACTGACCTGCACACAGTACAATGGATGCCAAACATGACAGTACCTGTGCTCGGCCATGTATGGGAGGTGCATTGTGTGCATCCGACATAGGCAGCACACCAGCACCATCCTCAAGTCCGTAACACAACCAGGGTATGTCTATTGACCTAACAAGTGGCGGTTGTATTAGAATGTGTACTTACCCATTGCTCTGGTATGTTTGTGAGCATACAAGTGACTGTGGTGGCCAAATGTTAGGCAGCAGACAGTACACATCCATAGGGGCACCATGACCTCTGTAGCACATACTGGGGTCACAATGGTAGGCTGTAGTACACAGGGTGTCCTACCCACTGCAGATTATGGGCTGACCATCATGTGTGTCCGTACAGCCAACACACGTTCCATGCAGCTGGACAGATGTGGACCAATACAGACAAATGATATACGATGGCCTATGGATATGCCCAATGACTGACCCCAACCCTGTATGACACACACAGACGACAGCAGGCAAGGCTGTTTGATGTAGGATGTGTAATAGGATGTCCAACACCACTGTGCTGGTAATTAATGCTGGGAACTGACATACCCTGTTATCCCTCCAACCAGCAATTTAGGTAGGTCCACACACTGACACGGAGTACCCAGCAGACCAATACAGTAGCGGCAGATGTGTACAACTGTTGGCTGTGCCCCCCGTCACACCTACACATGTGAGAGTCATGTGCACCACCCATGGTGCTGTGTAGGGCTGTGGTTGCATGTCCCCCCACGCTATACAGACATGTAGCAACTGTCAATGCCACATGACCATTAGCTACCCTGCAGACACATCATGTCACCTGTCTGTGTAGAACGGTGGGGTCAGCAACACAGTACTAACTATCTGGACATGTGACACATGCAATGCAGTTGGCCATACTTTGCATGCTCACACACATGACGGTATTGTCAGTCTACAACATGAGCAACAGTCATACTGGGCATGCTCACACACTGAAACACAGGATGGCCAGGCATGCACACACCAGTGGTCTGGACATATCTGCCAGTACATTACTATACTGTTGGATGTCTGCACTGTATGGTGTTTGTGGTCTGTTGTCTGTACATATGCCATGGTCTATTGTTCATTCACATGAGCTATGTGCGCAGGGTACGTCTACCATCACGTGTATAGGGCGGTTCTTTGTTTGCGGACAGGCCGATGCCTTTGGATACAAACCGGGTAAGGCACAGTCCAGCAGGTGGGAGCTGTTGTGCGTGGGTTTGCACAGTGTTAAGCACTGCTGACCTCTGGTCACAGCACCTTATACACATTTACACTCCACATTTCTTTGATAGGGAACTACTGGCATACTGGTAGACAAACACGCTTACAGCCGCTCGCTCTCCAACATTTCTGCTTACATTTGTCACTCACACTGGGTGTGTGCGATCCCTTGTGATGCATATTACATCGGACTACATGACTACAGTATCGGGTATGTGTAACCATTTTGCGACGGCAGCCGTTCGACTGTATGGACTCGGTGGCCTGTCCAGTGATGTAATCGTATTATATGCATGTTCCTCATACGATCTGCTCCCATCTGCCTGATACATGGGAACCGATACTCTGCAATGCTGACATGTGACTTGAGTTTGTTAACGCAGTTGTCTGCCGAGTCATGCTACCGCATACCAACTGCACGTTGACCACCTTTCAGATTGCACAACGGGAGACTGTAAGAGTGACACCTTTCTCACTTTGCATGGGACAGTCCCTCATCACACATCACATGTGACAATACCAGAACTCTCCACCAATTGGGGACACATTTCTGCAGAATCAGGGACAGGTCATGAAAAACAAGGACACATTTACAAAAGTAGTGCTGTTAACTTGACACATTGACAGAATCAGAGCATATGACATAATACACATATTCTGACGTAACAGTTGTATATAACTCTTACTTATTGTCATTAGTCAGTAAGTGTAATTCACCACCTTTCCTTCAACAGCCACTACATTTAGGAGGGATTAAGAGGGACACAGTTAGACTTTCAGTCAAACTCAGGGACGTACCTGACATTCAGGAACAGTTGAGTGGTATGGACAATACTCTAGCCATTGCAACTGTCCTGATTAGGGGACCTTCTCATGTTGTAGGTGTCTGTACTGGTTGCTTGTTACAGGTCTTGTATACCTGACATGTCGATATGTCATATGTAGTAGCATAACCAACTATACTGTTGCTAAACTATGCTTTGATTTGCTCCGATATGTATATTTCTGTACGATGCATGACTGTAAGTATGTTCTGCCCTGGTACATCTGCAGTTCTACAGACCAGGTTCCACTTTGGTCGTTCAGACTGCTGGCAGCCCTATAGACCCTATATGTAGAGCTATCACATGTGTCGAGGCAACACATACCCACAGCATACCTCTCAACTGTCCCTGATTTTCAGGGCCGTCCCTGATTTTGGATCATATTTTAACTCTGTCCCTGTTAATCCCTCCTAAAACTAGTGACGTTTGGAGGAAAGGTGGTGAATTACACTTAATGAATAATGACAATAAGTAAGAGTCACAAACTTTTTTAACTTTAGAAAATGTGTATTAATTCATATGCTCTGATTCTGTCAATGTTTCCAGTTAATAGCTGTAATATTTTAAATGTGTCCCTGATTGTCCTTATGTTTTCTTAACTTATCCATGATTCTGTTGAAATTTGTCCCCAATTGGTTGAGAGGTCTGAGCCACAGCCAATAGTACACGGACGACCTCCATGGTTTGCATACGTTAAGGTTATTCATGTAGCATTATAATTGATGATACTGTTTCCTATTACATGTAGCTGTTACTGATACAACAAATTGATGTCTGACACCACTACACACACTATATAGCCTCCATTCCCGAACTCACAGCCCCAGACCTCTCAACCAGTTGAGGACAAATTTCAACAGAATCAGGGACAAGTCAGGAAAAAACAGGGACAATCAGGGACACTTTTAAAATATTAGTGCTATTAACTTGATACATTGACAGAATCAGAGCATATGAATTAATACACATTTTCTGAAGTAAAAGAAGTTTGTAACTCTTAATTATTGTCATTATTCATTGTGTAATTCACCACCTTTCCTCCAAAAGTCACTAGTTTTAGGAGGGATTAAGAGGGTCAGAGTTACAATTTGGGTCAAAATCAGGGATGTCCATGGAAATCAGGGACAGTTGAGAGGTATGCACAGGCCATGTGCCATAACTGTCATTTTGCAAGACACAACTGCCCAGACGGGTGTGTCTCTCGCAGGCGTACGGGTGTTGAACCACTTCTATTATGCTATCATCTACCTGAAGTGGTCAGCAACTTAAGCACTTTCCGTCAGTAGCAGAACTCACATACCAATGGGTGTGACTGAGCACCGTATCAGGAACAATGCATAACACCCTGCGAGACACATTTAGATGATTGGTTCTATTAACCAGACACATTCACCGTCACAGAACATATGTATTCATTCACGTTTGTCGAGGTACATGCTGCTTATGACTCATACACGTTGTCATCTGTCATTACCTGTATTCCGCCACCTGTTCACCTAATATCAGTAGTTCTGGCAGTGTTTCTTTGGACTTTGTTACATTCTGATACATAACTATGGACATCCATGCTACTCGGGTACATGGTACTGTGTAGGTCTCTATGTATTCCCCGATGGTTTACAAACTATCTGGTAGATGTGCTCTTCAGGTTTGGGAGGTGTAGGCGTATGCTATGCCCACATAGGAATATTAATGACCTCCACTGGGTGGGCCTACTACATCTCTGCCAACCAGCACCTGCACACTTAAGCCCATTAATGCATACCCATAGTCCACCTACCTGGCACCCCTCTACAACAGTTGTGACAAATACTTACTGCGAGCGCAGCTGGGATATGAGCACACCCCTACACATTGCCCACTCTCCCCATCTCGGGACACATGTCATACGTTTTGTCAACCCATGTATTATCACACTGACACAACCTACTGTTCCATGTACACCTACATCCTGCTCGTATTAGTGCTGGCAGATTCTTTCATACCTGACACCATTATCCATGTTTAAAGTGTAGACCTTGCAGAACTCTCCCACTGGTCCTTTCCTACCAGTGTTTTGGACAGCGGCAGTGTATTGATCTGTATTGCCTGTCTGTATGTCTGTCCGGGCTAGATGGGCGATATGGGGGGGTACAACGTTTCTTTATTGGACCTCCCAGTCACAAATGCCTGGGCTATAAATATGTTACCCCTAATTGCTGTGAAGTAACCTATTTATGTGAATGTGTATATCTACACTGACATATAGTTTGTTTTGTGTGTATGTGTATATATATCACTACCTGTTGTTTGTGTATATATATATATATATATATATATATCTATCTATATATATCTGTAGTATATCCTTGTGTGTGTATACATATATATATATATATATATATATATATATATATATATATATATATATATATATATATATATATATATATATATGTCCGTATGGATATATATGTGTATGTAAATTATTATAGCTATGTGTATATATACGTTTTTATCTATATATACATCTGTGTATCCGTTAACCTATACATTTCCCGGACATGGACACTTACACATGCATATTGGTTTTATCCCTGCTTCAACAGCATACTATTGCCTTAGTCATTCTGACACTGACACTTCACTCCAGTGAACCTGTGCTCAGTATATTGCACATTATGCAGCGGACAGATGTTACAGGTTTTTCATGTCTGGGGTGCCACTGCTAGCTGGGTTGTGATAGTGTCATTCGACCTATTCCTCGTATGCGCAGCCTATTATTCCTGCTACTGTGTTTGTTTCTGTACACATTCATATTATTACTGTTGATAGGATCTGTGTTTGTGTTACTGTGACTGTACATCGACAAATTGTTGTCTTCATGTAGTTGTGTCTTTCTGATTTTCCCGGTTTGGGGTTGTCACAGCAGAACTCTGTTCTGCTCACTGGTGGCGTATAGGTTTTACGTGCCATGCTGCCAGACCTGATGCACAACGTCTGACAACGATACACCCATTCACGCATGTCTCCATGCAAATGATGCTCTATCTGGGAATCGCAACTACATATAGCTGACCTCCACAGGCCACTCCATTGCACCCGGCGCAATATACCCTATCACCCCCGTGTCCATACTCGCATATCCATGGTTTCTCCTGCACACCCGTGTTGAGTTTCCCCGCATAACAGACATTATACACCTGATATCGCAGCCATGATGACATCTTTACACATTGTCCTCTCATGAGCGTTGGGGCCCTACACACATTTTGTACCGCCTCGTGTATTCACAGGCTTACCATCCATTCATATTGGCACATACGTGCCTTTCCTGGTGTTATGGATTACGAACAATTTGTGGGTTACATGTGTAGGTGGTTGCAACATGTCCTACATTCCGTCTGTTTACAATGTTGACATAGCACTTCAATGATGTTATGGCCACTGGTATAGCCCTGCCTCTGGTGTGGAGAGCGGTGCTCTATCCACTCTTGTGCAGCTTTATGTGACATACGCTGCAAGCACTTCATAATTCCTAACTTGCTCTGGATTCCCTTCACAACCCTTAGGTTTGCTTTCATCTTTCAGCGTTCCTAACATATATATATATATATATATATATATATATATATATATATATATATGTGTGTGTATATATATAGATAGATATGTAGCTATATAATTGCATATTTCCGTTATGTCTGTGGATATTTCTCTATACACACATCTATCTAACTATATATATATATATATATATATATATATATATATATATATATATATATATATCTATATATATATATATATATATATATATATATATATATATATATGAAAGTTACAGCTGTAGAAAACAACATACATTTGCTATGCTAATAGCTGCGTACACCCGCGCAGGCCCACTTGCATCTACTTATTCTGAGTTACATATGTTTACAGGCACGTCTTTAGGATTACATGTGCCTTATTCCTTATGACAGTACCACTTTGATGGAATCCAGTTAACGGACCCATGCGAACGCGGTCACATTTACATGTATAACTGTTGGCTTTACAGCACAGAGGCATTCATTACACAATTAATATGTGCTATAGTCATACTTGCACTGGGAATGCCTTTACGTTGGGCGGATGCTGTAACCAGTACACTATTGGTGTTCTGGCTTATTTATATGTATACCCATGGTTCATAGCTACTCTGACATACGCCTCACCGCTTCCCTTACACAGCAGGCATCCATTCTCCCGCTGGGAAAACTGCAGTACTAGAATTATTACATTCTCTGTTTCCTACTGCTCTGGACCCATGCTGCGAGTCTACTCACTCCAAGGATATTCACAACCCTTATGCTTATAGTCCTCGCACATACGCATGTTTGATTGTCAGGGTTTTCATGTGCTGGTCTGGGTTTAGGCTCAGCCGACTGGTGATTAGCACTGCCCTGGTGGTGTTCAAAGACCAGACGTAGTACATGGACAGAGTTAGTCCAGAGTTTCACATTCTACCTGTGTTTACAGACACAGGTGTTTGGGCACCTCTGACCACATTATTGGGTCCGTGCTACATAATTTAGGGCGGGGAGTGGTTCCACTACATAATGCAGGTTGGGGGTGGTTTCCCTTCCCATTTGACTATTTCATTCATTTATACATACAATGAATATTATTCTGGACATCTGTTATGAAATCACTACAGGTATGCAGTAGTCTGGTCAACAGCTGGGACAGTTGGTTGGTGTACTTCTGTGTACGGACCTCTCTGATACTTGTGGACTCGCATCTACAGTGACAGGGACAAGGCTATGACAACTCAGGGACAATCACGGACACTTCTACCATATTAGTACTATTAACTTGGAACATGTTGACAGATTCATAATACTACTAATTGTCTGCAGTTAAATGCGTCTAGTACTCTTCATTGTTGTGAGTAGTCATTCTCATTTAACACCTTTCCCCCAAAGGGCACTGACTTTGTGAGTTTTTAAGGGTCTGGCCAGTTATTGTGTGAATGCTCTGACCATTGGTATCGTTGACATTGTCATATGTATGGGTTGTGCTGTATTCCGGTGACTAGGGTTGGCACCTTTTCACATGGCCAAGATGGGACATTTTTGGAACACACCAGGTTTTACAAGCCGACACATACCCATGGTCAGTACAACGGATAGAACTTTACTTATTTGCCTACGTAAAAGCCTATTGTTGTAGCGGTTTATTTGCTTATTCTGTTTTTTGTAACATTTAGGTATTGTAGATACTGCAATAATTATTTTCTGCTACTATTACATAACATATGAGACATACTTATGTCCTACAATCCCAGGACATTTGCCATTTGAAATGTCTTTTGTCAGTACACAACTGTGCAATGATGGACTATACCTCACAAAGCGGGACAGATGACAACCCTACTGCGGACACCAGATTGTTTGGGCCAACACATAGCCACGGTTACTGCAGGTTTAGAACAGTCATTTGTTTCCTAGCTGTAAGCCTTATACCTTTGGCACTTTTGTTGTTTGCCTGTTTCTTGTATGAATTACGTTTATTCTATACTGACGTAACCACTTTAGGCAACTGTTACATGCAGTATGGTGCATAGTTATTCCCTACGGTTGCAAGACATTTGGCATTGTACCATTGTTGGTCAGGTCACACCTACACACACATTAATTGTCCCTCACACAGTGGATCAGGGGTATCCTGTTTACTTCAGTGCCTTCATCACCCTTATACCATGTGCCACTATGCGAAAGTTTGCAATATATTCTCCCGCTTATTCGTTTCGGGACACATGCGTCACGGGCAGGTGTTTGATCCTGGGTAGTAGGTTATGCATGATCACTTAGGGCTGGACAGTGTCGTGCACCTCTAATGCACATTCCAACTTGTGTCCAGATATCTACTGGGCTGGACTTCATGTCTTCCATTCTAATGTTTACACAGGTTACGTATCCCATGAGGAATATCCAAAATTGGACCGATCCACAACAAGAGAAATAATGAACATCTTTTTGGCGTTACGAAAATGCGCTGGCTGGGGGTTTTACATGCAAGGGATACATAGTGTGCAATCCTGCAACTGCCTAGGGTGATACTACCTACTACATATGCATACTGGTCACTATGTGTTGCTGTGTCTGCACTAAACCAGTAGGCCAAGTATGGCTGGATTTGGTGGACGTTCAGGTACGGGAGTGGGTTGTGTGATGTGGAGGGGATGCTGGGTAGTTCATTATGCATGCAGGTGTGTTGCATTTGTTATGGCCAGTTCCATCAGGACCAATCTGTGGGTATGTGCCGGTGACATGTCTATACATTTGTCTCGCACATTTCAATATTCATATGTTTGTGGGATTCTGTTCTACAGTATGGCCTGTCTGCTTGTATTGCAGCTGTTTATACATGTGTTTGTGTTTCTTTCAGCTTCACCCACTGCTCCTTCATACACCTCCGGTTCACCTATTCTGCATACGATACAGTATCGCCTTGGAGGATTGTACCATTACCCATCCCCCACACACACAGATTCCTCACACCCCATACATCACTGCTTTGGTTGTTGGCCCATGACACGGCCAAAGTAACACATTGAATACCCTACATGTGTCATGCACCTGTATGGTTGTGTGGACTACCCTGCCATGTTTGCTTTCCACATGCTATACCTCACACACATAGGTACACGCCCATACTTAACTTTCATTACATGATTGGTATACCTGGGTACTACCCGTTCAACGGTGACACATCCTGACAAGTTCGGCTTGTACTGCTGATTTCCGGAATTTGGCAGCCTGTTCTACTCATTGGTAGGATGCCAAATTTTTCTATGTCCAGAATGGGATATATTACGGACACATATCCGACTGTACTGGACAACACGTCCCCACAGTCGACGGTACAGATAATACTGTTCCTTTTAGCCTACATGTTTCCTTATTGTTGTAGCTGTTTATATGCTCATTCTGTTTTGTTTACATGCTTATTCTATTTCCTATCACATTTGGTATGTGAAATACGGACATACCTTTTGTATGTGACTATTACATGCCTTTTGGGGTATGATTCGGACATACGGTCGCTAGATATCTACATTTATCGTGTATTTTGTTATGGACACATCTGCCCAGCTGTGTACCCTCCCTCACATTATGGGTCAGCTGGTGACCCTCACCATTGGGCTGGACATACCTACTCGCAGCTCACTAACATATGATGCGTTTCACTTCCACTTGGTATAGCTATCTACACTGTGTTGGACTACGGCCACATGGTCTTCCATGTCATTTGTTCGCAGGATAGGGACCCATTATTCCCTACCATGCATTTGTGTCTGCTTCTTCACTTTGTGTTCGCAGGAACTTTGTTGCATGCTTTGCATACATTTCAGTATCCACGGACACTGACAGATGTGATTACTATCTTGCAACTTGTTATATGCAAGCATTTTAGGTTGCACGTCGACAGCTGCCATTTCCACGCCTCCATGCGGCACTTCGACACACCCTATGCACTCGTGCTCCTTTCCTGTGCACATGGCTGTGGCAGCAGCATGCCTTCATTAATATGCATTTGGCGCTACTGCACCATCTTCACACCACACTGTCAGAGCAAGCCTACCGCCGTCCCTGCGCCGGGCTTCATGAATCCCGGGGATACACCTTTATAGATAAAGTAGGGAATGTTATTGGTTTTATTGTTTCATATATTTTTACATGTTTTAGAATGTGTGATTGGTCAATCACTGTGCTTATAATTCTAATACACTCACATATTGAATTTGAAAGAAGTAGTCGATCAATTGTATATTTGATTTAAATGATTAAGACTAAATATTTTATAACAGCGGTACTGGTTTTAATAGCACTGTCTTTTTAATAATATGGATCTGTGTCAGCTGCTGATGACATAAAAGGAAGTGATGAAAGTTAGTTGGTATTCTGATGAAGTCCCAGTTGAGGGATGAAAGTGCTAAATCTTATTTTGGAATAAACATTTTTCTTTGCACCTGTGACAGTGTGTTTCTTTCTACCTCCAGGGCCTTACTTTGCATTTGGTTCTTGGTTTTGTTTAGGGCACCCACTTCTTTCTTGTTTATTTAGTTTACTTTTGCTGGAGGTATCTGGAACATAGAAGCACACACTGGAAATGGTGATAAAACAGTTCTACAAGAATCAGTTGGTTTACTGAAGTTGGCTGCGGATGTCAACAATGTGAAAGGCAAACTTACAAGATTGATTGAACTGTTTCCACAACCACTTAGAGCAGTCTGATCAATTTCACACAATTAGAAAGTGAGAGATTTTATATTTTCAGTGGGTTCTTGTATGACAATACAGGGAAAAATCCACTGCCCACCTTTAGGGCTTGCACCACGACCCAACAAGGGAACAGTACAGTCTATCGGCAAGAGTGTACTTCTTGTGAAGGTGTTGTCAGGTGTCCTGATCAAGTTACTGTAAACATACACAATGTTTCCAGTGGTTCTGTTCATCTCAACAATGGCAGTTTGGTAGTGATAGAGATAGTTAACATGAGTAAGTTTCTAGATAAAGCCTTCACTTTTGTAGGAGGCAATGTCACAAGTGTTTTAACTCTAGAGTCCATGACAGCCATCAACGTACTTTTAGAGACAACATTTTTCTTCTGGAGAAGAAACTTTTGAAACTATGGAATTTACAGCTGGATAGTGGGTATCTTTACAAGTATCTAAAGTGGAGAATTGTTCCACAAGGCTTAAAGGGTTATAAGTTTCCCAATGGCCTGGAATCTAGTGATGGTTTATATAGTGAATTTACTGAGATGTTTGACCGTCAAAGGTTTGAACTTACAGAACTCATGAGGAAGTATAATACACGGTCTATTACTAGTTTGTTAACTGATATTGAACACTTGAATAATGTTATTCAGAACAACTTATTATTTAAGAGTTGTACAACAAAGTTTTTAATAAGACTGATAAGAAATGTGATGATATTGTCAAGAGTAAAAATAAGAAAAATTGTTAGGGATACAAAACCAATATTGTAACAAGGCTGCATACCCATTACCTATTAGAAATGTTTAATTTCCATGTGATTTGAGTAATGATGCAACAGGGCAGAATAGGGACCCCTCTTTATTAATGGAGCAAAACACAGACCTCAATACTATGAATTTCAGCTATGAGCAGGATTTTCCAATCCATTTACATTTGTTCTTAATTGCATTGTGCAATCCGTCACTCTTTAATGTGTTGTTTTCAATATGCCCCACCTCTTTTAGAATGTTATCAATGCCATGGAAAGCACCCCGTTTAATATCATTACTCAGTTATAGCACATTGAATCTGTTTTGCACTTGAATACTATTTTACTCTACAATAGTTTTGCCAAATAAGTGAAACTTGATATGCCACAGTTTTAACAAGCCTACTAATTTGCCATTCATTTCCTTATTACTATTTATTACTGTCCAGTGTGCTTTCCTGCAGTAGTCTGTATGTCCTACAGATGTTACGCCTAAATACATAATTGGTCTTACAAAGCAAGTAATCAGATCACAGTTGAGCAATTTTACAGAAAATTTTGATTTGGACACAACAGAAGTCAGTAGTTATTTAAAATGAAGTAAAATACTTCTAATCATGTGTCAATGGTATTCTCATTCAGTTACCTTGAAGCTTATTCCAAGTTGTTACACTGTAGTGCACTTTTCTCATTTGAGTCTGCTCAGCACAGTGTCTGTAAGTGCAGAACACCACCACTTGCATGAAGACAGACGTCAATACAGTAATATATATGAGACACAGAATGCTATATTTCGGCCCTTGGTAATCACTTTATAATAATGCTCTTGGTAGCTATCCATAGTTGTCGCACTGAGTGCTAATCTAATCCTCTCTAGTTATTATCAGTGAAGCAGAATATAGCAAATTGTCCAGTCTCTTACTTGCAAAGATGAAAAAGCGTGAAGCAGATCCAAAGATGTGTTGTTTTGTGCAAGTGCTTGACACCACTAGTGAACTGCTGCTCATAAGATCACTTTATTTAAATAAAGTTCTTCATCTCTACAACAAATCTTAGTATAGGGAATGCTTTAATAGGGCTGGAACAGCAGAAGTCATTTCTGTAAATGGCAAAAAGCACACTGCCACAGTTACTTAATGGAGCAAAATGAAGCTTGATCTCACAAAAAAAAAATAAATAAAAAATAAAAAATAAAAAAAAAGAAAGAAAAGAAACAAGTTTAAAAGTAAATATGTAACATCAGTTTTAACATCTAAGAAGCCATCACTTGTACCTTATTTAAATAAAACTCTTGTTCACCACAACACATTTTCTCTTTAGTCTCTGTCACAGAGTAGGAACTGTATTTTCCTCAAAAATGTGTGTTTTTAGTTTACAGAATCCATTAAGTACATCTCTGCATTAGTTATGGCTCTTCAGGGGGTTATTACAAGTACTTGTCTCTTCTGTTGCTTCATTCTTAAATTTGTGCAGAGCCACACATGTTCTCCTGTGTTCCATTTCTTGGGTGAAAAGTCTAACAAGTGGTAACTGCTGTAGGAAATATCCATTTTTATGAGCATCACTGCGTTTCGTGTTCTGTTGTTATCTGCACCACTGACTTCTGTTTTCCTGTAGAACACACACCAACACCTGGCAGTTTACCGTGTACATCACAGTTATTAATATTTTGTTTTTACTCTCAAAAGGGCAGAATTCTTCAGAGACTTTCTAAGAAAGGGTTGTGAGCGGGCAAAGCACTTGTTCTGATGTAGATTTTATTTACTTGTTTGCATGTTTGTTTGGTTAGGCTGGTATAGCATTTTTTAGTATTCACCCAAAAAACTTGTAGTTTACATACATACGTACAAATATTTCAGGCAGGGGCAATAATGCCCTTCTAACCTGCCAATTTACCAAAACAGTTATTCCCATAGCAAGTGTCCAGGTTGTTCTTAAACTATCTAAACTAGCGATTGCTTTAATGTAATCTGGTAGTCTATTCTATGCATTGACTACTCCCTCAGGGAACCAGTTAGTACACTTCTCATTCCTACAGAATTTTCTAGATAGCTTGTCTGATAGCTCTGTATTACTTTATGATAACCCAAACATTCTCTAAATGCCCCGTATATCTGCATAAGGTCTCTTCTTAAATATCTTTATGAGACACTGTACAAGTTGAGATATTTTTGTCTTTCACAATAACTTAAGATTTCACATCCATGGATACCTGTGATATATTTCTACTGCACTCCTTTCCAATTTACTCATGTGTATTTTCTTATAAGGTTTCCATATTCTTATTCCATTACAAGTTAGGGTCTAATGTACCTAACTAACTAACAAACAATGATTTCACTATTCATAATTTCCTAGACTTTATAAATCTTTTAATGCAACCTATAGATCTATAACTATCATTAACCAATTGGTTGATTTGATTAGAAAACCTCAGAGCTGGATCTACCCATATACCCAGATCCTTAAATGAATTTACACTGCATGTTGCATTAAATAGTCACCTATCAACATGTACTGTATCTCCTAAATCAGTGGTGCACAATGTCTGGCCCTCAACACAACACCATCTAGCCCCCAGAGAGTAACCAAAAATTTTTTTAAAAACGTGAAAAAATGCTATGCCTTACTCCAGTCACATAAAATGTCCAGCACATGCTTACTTACCTAATTGACTGCAGTTGTGCACACCTCTAATTTTAGGTGCTGAAGTAATTATTCTTTGTTGTTTGTAACTTGTAGTCTAAACAGTAGTAACTTTCTACAAGAGTTTGTAATAAGTCATGGCTGCAAGCCAGAATAAAGTTACACGCAAAGTTGATGTAGAAAACAGGTAATTTCATGCCTGCTGTCTTAAGTAAAAATGGCAGTCACCTGTACCTATTGTTAACTTGTAATGACTTACTATGTTTTTAGGTGGCCCGCAGATGCATTAAGAATTTGTGTAGTGGCCCTCCCCACAAAAAAGTTGTGCACCACTGTCCTAAATCTAATATAGTTTCTCTTGCCTACTTATTTGTTTATTATAAAAATGATAAATAAGCTATATCGTATGAGTACAAAAATTATAAACGACATGTCTTGTTATTGTATGACAGCATTCTGTTTTTTTTTTTTTTTTTTAATGCCATGGTCGCATTCCTTCCCATGTCTCAGATGGGCTTCTCCTTTTAAAGAAAAAGTAGTCTTTAATTTGCCCAACATTTTTACACTCCGTATATTATTACTTTTGGATGTACTCATATTGCAGTTTACCTTCAAGGGCTGTAACCTATACATGAGCAGTTATACCTCATATGAAACTTAAAGGTTTTTACAAATTTTATGTACACTTGCTATTTCCCACTATTGTCTTGTTTGATGCTGTATATGAGATGCTTGAATAATACACAAATTGTTCTTTAGGCTACACAGACGTATTCAGAAGCATGGTGCACAGTCCTATAATGGGGATTTGGGCATTTAATCTAGCTTGTGGACCAAATACTAAAATAGTTCCTAAAGAGAATATGTGCTAATAGCCTGACATGTACAGATATCTAGCCCTTAAGGCTGTAAGAGTGTTGGCTTTATTGGCCTGAATATACTCATAAGAAAAGTGTCATGGACATTTAAAAGCCATGTAGGTGAGCAGTCATTTCCACACATCCCATGGACCTCCACTATAAGAGGTTTAAGGTATTACAAAGTGAAGACTCCAGATTGGCTAGGTCTTTCTTACAGTTTTCACCAGGAGAAAGACACAGACGTTCCTAATTTTAATATTTAGATCAGTGGATCTGGAGGTATTTTAAGTCCCATTAGTGTAAATTTGTGTCATCACTTCTTTTGTGGGTGTCTAATGGTGTTTATGACATGAAGAGTGTATGTGCATCATAGTCTGCTATAAACTGCAGAAGATTTGCAATGCATCTTTTGTCAACATTCATATGTTTTATAACCTTACGTAAAGATTTTGTTGCTCAACGATGTTATACTGACCAACATATTAGATGTGTATTATGATTATGTATTTATTTTTATGTTTAATATGGCTAGTCTACAATGCACGCCAGTATTGTCTACCCAGGCACATAATGTGCAAGTTTTGTGATTTGTGAATTGTGGTTGAGTTCATCTAACCTTATTAAAATCTCTTCCATACCAGGTATGTTCATGGTACATGATTGCTTAATAGAATATGCTCTGCTTTTACCAGTGGTGTGTGAATTACATAAGGCTTTGGTAAGTGCTTTTTGCCATATGTCCTACACAGTTGTGTACCATGCTTGAAAATGCCACTCAAAAACTGTTATATTAAATACATTTTACTGGACCAGTATTGTGTTCACCTTCAAATATAGTGCAAATGGTGGCTCAATATGTGCAGATGAAACTCATAAGGCAATTTAACCGATAAAGCTATTAATCCTCAGAATTTTCTACCATGTTTCTATGCCCTGTTATGATGCTATCACTTTTCACTAATTCATGTTAAACAAAAAAGAAAAAAGAATATTTAATACAAGATAAAACATGATGCACATGGAGAAATGGAAATTGGAAATGAAGTTGGTGCAGTTGTTGAACTGACACTACTATTATTATTTGGAATTAAATGTTAAACCAGAGATTTTATTCTATGTGCTACCTCACCCGTATCACTCCCTCCTACCACGTTGTCCATTTTTCATCAATATATTCAACGTTTGACACTGTCACTGACAAATGCAATTTTCTTTTTTTCTTTTATTTATTTATTTATTTTTGTAGAACAGGGACTGCAATTTTAAATTACATGGAGAGACATAGTGATTTCCGAGCTAAGAAAGCGTTGTCTTTTTAAGATATCTGAGCAAACATTAATTAGAACAATGACTGAATAATCCTACTGAAAAGTAAATAGCTGTGCCTTATTAGGTTCTGCTAAATGTACATTCTAAATTAGGCACTGTGATTATCAGGATTCTGAACCATAAGCAGACTTAATTTATATTTTCCTTTTTGCTATGCTGTTGTCTTACCAAATCATTAATAATGAAATGCTGAGGGAATAAAAATGCAGCCATCTGGGATTTATTTGAACAGTAGTACAGTAATTGATGAGAATCTCTTGATGTTTTTAGTGAAGAATACAGAATGAAGCAGAGAATTATATTGATGTATTTTGTATCACAGTTCTGAACAACTCATTTTGGCCTGCACAGCAGCTTAACCATTTTATTAGCAGAAGGAATTGAGACTCAGTCACATGAAATATAAAATCATTTCTTATTCCTTCTGTATTGAATGCCACAATGCTCTCTAAAGATATTTGTCATCATGAAGCTGAAAATCCATTGGCCACAAGTAATTCTTATCTTCAAAATGTGGATTCAGCTAATCAGAATGCCTGACTGGTTTAACAATATCAGTAAAAATAAATGTTAAAAATAAAGAATACAAGCTGCAGCAACCAGTATAAAATAGTCTTTCATTCTGAAGTGAAATATAAGTTTTGCTGTTGTACTTTATGATGTGTTATGAAGTATAGTACTGCAAAAGCTTGAGCTGTTTATCTGAAAGAAATGACTTTTTTTGCCCTTGTTGCCTGTGATCCTTGAGTCTCTTCTTCAGTTTGAAATGAAAGAGGCTTGCTCTTAGAACTGTATATCTTCTTATGAAAAACAAAAACTTAGCTAACCAAACTAGTTTTGTAATATTTTCATAGCATACAACAGAAAACTGATGGCAGGAGGCTAAAATATTGGAATAAGAAAAAAAAAAGAACATAATGGATTATTGTTTGCAGATAGAAAAAGGAAAGTTTAACACCAGTATGGCATAAAACAGATAAAAAGAAAATCAGGTCATGGAGTGATTTCATTGTCTGATCTCCATGCACGCTATGGTGTAGTTTATGTATTTCACTATAGTGTACACAAACAAGTAGTATACATCCTTTTCCACAACAACCATCATCGAAGGGCATTGCATATCCCAGGTCATAGATGTGTATTGCACATCTGCAGTGCAGGATAATAACAGATGTCCTCTAGTGTATGTCTTATGTACTCCTCCCAGATGTCATGTGAAAAACAGCATGTGAGGATATTAGATATTGTTATCTGTGCTAGCAGAACTGGCTGAAATTTTGTAAATAATTGTAAATTATCCTGTGTTACATATGCCAGCATTACTAGTTATAATTTTTTAAACAAGTTTATGTCTTTTGATTATCACTCTGATTTATGCAAGATGTTTGAACTTCAAACAGTGTTCTTCTGGATGGCCAAATATATATGTTCTTTGTGGAGAGAATTCTGAATTCATGTTATGCCAGAGTCAGCTGACCTAGATATGATGTAATTGTGGGTCAGGGCTGGGAGAATAGAATCTTTGCTACAGCTGTTTGTTTACTTTTCAAAGTCTGATATGAGAGTAGAATTCTCATGGCAGCTTCCTGTCACATTTGAAAAAGATCTGCTATAAAAAAGCAGGTTCTGAGTCAGTTGTTCAGTTATTGTTCTTTTATTATTTATTGTTTTCCAGAGCTGTTCAACAGTAGTAGTCCAGTTTTTTCCAGGACAGTAGATGCTCCAATCACTGAAGACAGACAACAGCCTGGAGTATGGACATAATTTTTCATCTTACCTTGCAGAAGTAAGAGTACAATCTTGCCTTGCTAAAGCATTTAGATTAGATAGGGACATTTAATCTTCAGATAGTCAGGAAACTACAGCTAAATAGTAACAGGTTTTCTAAAACCAATGTGAGCTTTCTCCTACAGTATTATTTTCATATTTCCTGTCTGTGAAACTTTGATGTTTATTGGAATCAGTTATTCAGTATTTACATGTTTTAAATCCTTTTATTTATTAATAAATGTTTTACTACCTCTCGTTGTGGCTGGTTATCTAATTAATATTTTTAATAACTTGAGAGTGTTTATGCTTATTGTGATAACAATGGCCACTTTGAAAAGCCTTACTGCTTGGGATACATGCTACCATTTGTTTCAATATCTATTTAACCCAATATAATTGAACACCCCTTTTGAAGGGGATTGTGATATTTGATTTGGGGCAGCTGTTACCTTGTAATTTGGGCAAAGAAACACAGCGGGTAAGTCTGTGTCAGTCTTTCCCAAGAGTGTGTATATGTGTGAATATCAGACATTTAATAGTGAGTGTGTCAAATACCTATAACTGGGACACAGTGCTCTGCAGTGGTTAGTGTGGAGACTCATTTGGGGACCTGGAGTGAAGCATATAGTCCAGTTCCAGGTTTGGAGCCTGTTCCCAGTGTACTCGTAGGTGAAATTGTGCATTTCTATCTCTGCTTTTAGTTACACTCCTTTACCAGAGACAGCAGTGAGGATTGAGGCTTCTTAGTTACTGCCCAGGGGTAAAGAGGGCTCACCACATATTGGTACCAGTGGTGTGAGACTTTCATTGAGTTTTAGAAGCCTGTGGGTAGTTGTCACTGAGGTGTGCACTCTCAACAGCCACAAGGTAAACAAACAAGGTTTCATTTCACAACAGCTTTAATTATTTTTAGTCAGGTTAGTCAGGGTCAACAGGCAAAGATGTCAGCAGGAGACTGTAGCAAGCTGACAAGGAACCAGTTGGCCAAGGTCTGTGAAGCCAAAGGACTTGTGCATGCCAACCTGACTAAGGAAGCAATGATCTCAGCCTTAGTTACAGACTCAGAGCAAACCAGCAGCTTGGAGGATATCCAGTCTGGCACTGGGGATATGCAACCTTCCGTGACAGAAGAGTTCATTTTTTCCTCAGAAGACTAAAAAATCCATTTAGAGTTGAAAAGACTCAAACTGGATGCTGAAGAAAGGGAAAGAGAGAAGCAGTGTCATTATGAACTCTGTTGTTTGGAGACTATGGAGAGGGAGAAGGAGAAACAGTGTTAGCATGAACTGGAGGCCAAACGGTTAGAGAATGAAGAGAGACTGAGGCGTTTAGAGATGGAAGCTGAAGACAATGAAAGGCAGAGACAGCATGAAAAGCAGCTTCTAACCCTTCAACAGGGTCATGGAAGTAATGGGGAAGGGGATGAAGGAAACCCAGAAGGTATAAAGGATAGTAAACTTTTTCCTCAGTACATGGAGGGAGATGACTTTGATAGTTTTATTTATATATTTGAGAGGGTATGTAAACAGTATAATGGTTTCCAAGGGCTCTGGTATGGTTTCTGACCCCCTTACTGTATGGTAGAGCTGCTAATGCAATTGCTAAACTGTTTGATATTGATTGTTTGAATTATGATAGTATAAAATAATGTTTACTTGATTATTTCAAATTAACTCCTGAAATGTATAGGAAAAAATTTCATGAGCATAGACGCAAGGCAGATGAAACTTACATTGCTGATTTAAGTACTAACTTTCACAACTGGGTGTCAGGTCACCACTTTTGAAGGACTGGAAGACCTTTTGGTGAACGAACAAGCTCTCAGCACTTTACCTGAGGGCATGAGAATCTGGTTGGCAGACCAAGAGTATAACTCTACAAATGAGTTAGGGAGAAAAAGGGATCTCTACTTGGAAATCAGGGCACCACTGCATAAGAAAGAGATAGCCAGTGCTGCACATGCACATAAGGAATCCATGGGGGAGAGAGCAACAGAGTTCACCAATAATATGGGAAGCCACTAGTTCAAGCACATGGCCAGGATCAGATGTAATGGCTTCGCAGTATTCATATTGTAATGTTTTTCACTAATCTGTAGTATTTGTAATGATTGCAACCTAAAACCTTGCTGTAATCTTGTTTGTTTTTGGAGCTTTTCTCCCTAGGACTCCATTGAAAATGAGTTCATCTTGGCCCAATGGACTATCCTGGTAAACCAACTGCAAATAAATAAATAAATAAATAATGCCTGGAATACAGGCCATTGTCATACCCTAGTCTGATGGACCTCCTGCATATCCACAAAACAAACAGCATCAGAATGAACAATTCTAAAGACTTAAACCTTGCCTGTTATATAAATAGGACCTGCTGGAGAGATAAGTATGTATCCCAGAGACTACCCTGTCTATGGAACAGGCTCCATCCATCGGAAGCAGAGTTCCTCCCTAACCCAATTCAAGTGCAACTTGGACAATTGGATGGGAAACCAGAAATGCATCCCTGTTTTGGCACCTATGTCTCTAATGGACACAGGTAGCCTGTAAATGGTTCATCTCCCAGGCCTATGCTTACACTTATCAAGGGTATCAGAACTTGTCAGAGATGTGGGATGCATGGCTAGGCTTAAGAAGGCCCTTGTGGTCATTAGCTTAGTAGTCACCTGTGAACCTATAAATGTAATCAGAGGGGCCATGTAGCATGCAAATGTCCATTGAAGCAAGGTAAAAAAACAAAAGGTGAGGGAGCCAGTAAGTGGGAATGACAGAATGCTAGTGGTAACTTGTCTGGAAACAACAGAGGTGCCACATTTTCACCAAAATTTGTATCCTATCTTAGTGGATAGAAGACAGACCACTGCTAGTAGTGACACAGCTTCTGCTATAACCATTGTGAGGCCTGCTCTGGTTAAAGAGATGCAGTACTTGCTTGGGCAGTCCACATCAGTTACAGCTCTAAGGAGGGACCCCATTTCAAATACCCTTGGCTAGGGTTCACCTTGACTTTGAGAGTGGAAAGGGGAACAACCACAATATAACACTGAAAAAAATGATAATTCCAAAAAGACAAAGCCGGTAAAACCCAGAATAAAAGTTTATTCAGAAATTCTCTGCAGCATTTTCTGCAGCACCTTTGCTCTTCAGCTTTTTCAGATCACATACTTACAAAAAAAGCCAAACATCTCATATACTCCCACTAATTACCATGCAAATAATTAAACAATGAACTAATTCATTATATAAAAACTCTGCAATTAACTTCAGTATTAAGACCTTTAGGAGTCATTGTCTTGTATTTCCGTATAAAAATTGACTCTTTGTATAACAATCTATTTTTTATACTTAAATTACTAAATTGTCCAACACAAATCTGATCCAGAACAATAGCTTGTAATTTTTCTACATCATTATTGCAACATATTCTAAAATGCATTGCACGAGGACTCTGCTAGATTTTCATATATCTCTCAGGTGTTCCTGTAGTCTTGTTTTAAAAGCCCTTTTTCTTTCTCCTATATAGAATTTATTGCAAGGGCATCTCAGGGCATATATTATTCCTTCTGTATCACAGCAATAATTGTCCTGTATCATATTATTTTTGCCATTAATCTTATTAAAACTTCTGACTACATATTTACAAATGCAACATTTGCCACGAGGTGTAGTACCCATACTACTAATATTAATTGTAATGGTGTCTATGGGAGGTAAAAAAACCCATGCACCAAAATATCTCTAATATTCCAACCTCCTTCATATGAAATACCTGTTTTTTTTTTACTTAACATATTAGTAAAACCTTTATGTTTCACTACAATGTCCCAATAGAACATTACCAGGTTTACTATTTCCATACTAAAGTGATTATACGTTGTCACAAAAAAAATTTGTTTTTTCCTTACTCTCATTCACTAAAGGGCATCCATCAAATTGTGTCTCCTCATTCTTTGTCTGGAAACTATCAATACTTGCTAACAAATGTCCCCATCATAGCCTCTTCTGATAAACATATCTAATGTAAACTGCATTTCTTCTTGAAAGTCTGCATCATTGTTGCACAACTAATGTGACCTTAAAAACTTCTCATATGGTAAATATGACAGCATATGTGAAGGATGGCAACAATGCCCATGTAAATACTGGTTGCCATCTGTAAATTTTCTATAGACTCTTGTATGTATCTCACCACTACTCATTCCCTCTAACAGGACATCCAAAAAAGATATTTTCTTACCAACTTTCAAACCTTAAATTAAACCTATCATTCTGTAAGCCCTGTACAAAAAAATGGTACAAATTGTTGTCCTCCCTGACATAGAAATATTAAATCATCTATATATCTAAAGTATTTAATCACATACTTTAAAAAAAAATCAGTGGACTAAATATATTCATTTTCAAAGAAACCCATAAATAAATTGGGATACATGGGGGTAAAACATGCCCCCATGACCATTCTTTGTATTTGTTGATACAATCTCGGATCAAACTCAAAAAATTATTAATTAAACAAAAATATAATAATTCTGTAATAATATTTGATACTGGCTATCATCAAGAAAGAAAGAATGTCAAGGCCAAAATTATGTGGGATACTAGTATATAAGCTGACTACATCCAGAATTTTTAGTAAAGAAGATTTGACTTGAAGTAGCTTGTGATACCTTACAATCGTTAGTGGATTTATACTTTAAAAAGTTTTTAAAGGGAGTATTTCTACCACCTGTTATTAGGTGGGATAGTAACAGTATGGTTTTTATTAGGTGCCTGAACTCTAGGGAATCCTAGATCTTCCACCCCAATAAGTTTCCTCATTATTTGTTTTTGGACCAAGTATATTGACATACTGGGTTTGTGAGACTTTGAGTGACACCACAGAGACTGTTTGTTTCAGATTCTTATTTATAAAGCACACCTAAAACTGCAATGGCAATGTCAGTGCTTTCAGTGATGTCCACCTCATGATCTTGATCCTATAGCATTACCCATTTGAAAGGTAAGCATTGTAGGAATATAATTATTACACCTGAATCAAATACATTTTTCTGGTGACATTTAAAGGTTTTTTACTTCTAATCTATGGACAATTTCAGTAAAGATGTAGTTTATGTTATTAATGTACCCTGCACCCTGTGAAGATGTTTAAAACAGCACTTAAGGTAGAAACTGAATATAATACAAAATGACAAACTGTGACAGTTAACAGTTCTAAAAAATACTTCAGTTCTCATTAGAGATTTCATTATTAAACTTTCAGAAAATAGTATCAGGACACTCTATTACCAAAAAAAGAAATGTAAGATTTAAGAGCTTTAGTATACCCCTATGCAGAATTTGAGCCCATTGAATTAGTCACACAAATATTTAGAATGTGAACTATGGCATGTTACAAATAACAAAAAACAATTATGGTGAAATACAGAAGTGTGTTTTTTCTTCTGAGTAAAATTTCACTAAAGTCATATTCTAGGCCATTACTACACTGAGTGTACTGAGCAGGAGTTTATCACAGGTCCCTCAATGAAAACCCAGTGAAATGCAAAATGCCAGACTCAGACAGCAAATACATGTGAACTAAACCACTGGTGCCTGTCTTTGAAAGGCTGCATCTATGACCTCATAAGAACTTTCATAATGACACTTTCAGCTAATGACATCATTGTGTCCATTTATAAAATACACCTAAGACTACAATTCAAACCTCATAGCTTCCATTATAACACATCTCTAAAATCTGATTTGTTGCTTAGCTGCTTTAAAGCATGGAATTGTAGCCATGGCTTGTTGCTACTAAAAATTATGGTGAAATATGTATTTTTATTACTTTGGCTGTAATGACAACTCAGTACAGAAATATCCTAGGGAGTTAATGCTTTTCTCATCAAGTAGAAGTTTAAAACAACACTGCCAGTATAAACTGAATATAATGCAAAATGTCAATCTTCTGTAGTAAATACCTCTAAACCTGATGTTGTAGCACCTCCCAGTAAAATGGCATATCTTAGTCTCTCTTTGAGACTTTATTATGACAATTTCAGGGAAAAGGATGCTCAGCTACATGCTCTGATGCTACCTTAAGGATTTTAATGCATCACTATACTATAATTGAATCGTGGATCAGTTATTCAAACATCTGGCACATTCATTTTGCCACATTTAAAAAAGTGTTCTGGGAAATATAGGAGATTTTTCTAAGTGTAAAATGGAAAGCATGGCATTGTAGTTATGGCATTTTACAAGAGAGAAATATTTCTGTGGTGAAATACATAGGGTTTTTACTTCAAAACAATGAGAACTTACTAAACATACATTCTGGACATTAGTTTTACCTGGTCTTTTGTGCAGAGTTGAAATAGCTACCAGGTGGGAACTTAGAGCCAGACTGTGACAAAAAAAAAACTTCTGAAATATTCAGTTTTGTAGTTGTATAGAAGAGTTCACATGCAATTTGCTCACAGGTAGTTTATAGTTAAAAAAAATCAGGGATTCCTAATACACATGGGTTCATAACACATCTAAGAAGACCATTCTGTTACCAATGATATCACTGTATCTCTGCCTGATTTACATGTCAAATAAAGCCATTAAAGGTACACAAAATGTGAACCTCACTCTATACAGAGTAAATGAAATGTTGCATGTGATGATATAAAAATGACTATTAATGTCTGTACAGGACAGGATTTTAGTGCACATGTATCTGGGCATTACTTTTGCATATTTTTGTAAGCAATAGTCAAATAGCCCAAGTTGAAAATTAATATAACACTTGGTTATGACCTCAAAAGCTCAATGAAATGCTAGATTTAGTTGTATACAACAGGCTATATTATACAAAGTATCAAAATAGCAACCAAATAAAAGGAAATAATAAAATAGCAGAACAGGATGAACAAAAATACAGAAAGCATTGAGTCTAGTTGCCAAGAAGCATATTAACTTCCACATTTTTGTTCATCTTGCTTTGCTATTTAATTGTTTCTTTTTTATAGTAGGCTTCATGCCAGTTACCCTAAGGTAGTCTACAATAAACAAAAACAGGAATTCCAGCGCAATATCTTGCATTCATTACCGGAATTTCCATCTATCAAATTTTTAATGCTTTACCTTTACTAAAATTAGTGTTGGTTGTTTGCCCAATCTCCCTCAGATCAGCTGTGAACACTAAATTCCAAAATCTCTTAATAGAGTCAACATATATCAAGATGTCTCTACTAAAAGGGAGTACCAGTGCAAGGTTGTTATCTCTGTCATATCTGGTTGCCTCCAAAGGTAGATTCTCCACCAAAGATATTTCCTCATCTTTTGTCTGAAGGATGAGGGCAAGCCTACTGGTTATACCTATCAACACTTATCAGGTTAACTCCTATCCTGAAATATTACTCAAAGATGGTGCAGTTCATTAGCAAAAACTCCATCATATGTGATGAATCTAGATAAACATACCATTTGACCCTTTGCAATCCATCTTTTTTGATGAAAGGGGTAGCAAGTTTTGAAATGTAAGTAGGAATTAAAAAACATCTCTTTCCAATATATAGTTGAAGTGTAACTTTCAGATATACAATTCTCCCCTGTGGTAACATCCAAATAGTTAATGCTCAAAAGACCAACTTGGTACATGAATCTTAAAAAAACTAAAAGTGTCCTCCAACATTGACTTAAAAACCTTTTGGAATAAGGATCCTTTCCATAACTTTAGAAGATCATCCAGGAATCTATAGCAAGCATGAAACAAAAGGCATAATCAGAGGTGAATACATTTAATGCTTCCCAAACTGCCAAAACTACATTTGCATTTAGCAGGGCTCCTACTGCCCCTTATGCCTTACACCTGATAACTGTTGAAAGTACAAACCCTCAACAAGTATAAATAGTGTAGTGGTTAGAGCATTCACTTGGCATACAGTCATTCACAGTTCGAGCCCCAATGCAGTCCACCTATGTTAGTTAACATGATTTCAAGCAAAGTCCATAACATCTGTATCACTATTGGAAATTGTTTTCTGAGCATTTAAGAAAGTGGTGAAACATTCTAAACATTCAGCATGTGGTTTCACAGTAAATAGGTTGACAACATCTACTGTGATAGGCAAAATTGTGTCATCAAAGGGAATCTTATTTAGATTTTCCAATAAGTGCCATGAATTTCTCAAAAGGAGTCTTCATCCGTAATAATCCTTTATACTTCGAGTTAATGTATTTAGCCAGGGGTTCTGTTTTAGAACCCCTGGCAGCAGCAATAGGCCTTAAACAGGATCTATTTGACACTTGCATATCTTTGTAATCCCAATGATAGAAGGAATTAATGTCTGGCTACTTAAAAAAAATCAATCTGATATTACATAGTACACTGAAAAACTAGATCTCTAAGGATACCAGCTACTTTGCTGTAGGCAATGTTGATTTCATTTTTAGAAACCCTTCTGTATGTTACTCATCTGACAAAAGATTTAACATTTTGAAAAACTAATCAAGACTGTCCATCACAACTACCCCACCTTTGTCTGGTTTCATTACATGTATGCTCCTGTTTTTCATAAAATTGTTTAAAATCTGCCTCTCCTTAATTGTAAGATTATCAATAAATTTACTCTTTCACTTATACAGCTCAGGTCACAAACTCTTTCAAAGGCAGCTACAATAGAGTCCTGTGGAGGTGTAAACAAACATTTTCATTTTCAATTTACCCCAGTGAGTTTACCTGAAAAGAAAAGTTCAAGTTCTTAGTAAAAAAATCTTCAACTGAATCAATGCTTTTACAATGTCGAGTTCAAAACTAGGAAACAAAATTTAAACCTTTTTAAAGCACTTCTAACAAAGCTTCTGAAAGGGTTATTAGACAAGTTAAATACCTTAAAGCTATTAAAGTTTGATAAAGCAAAAGTTTCATTACATCCACAGGGCAGGTACCTTATAAGGGACTAATTAAGGTCTTTTCCCCTTGACCTTGTCCCGTCTGTGACTACTGGGATAATAATTCTTGCTGTGTTCCAGAGTTGTCATTTGAAAGTGAGTGGACTTCTCATTTGCCAGTGCCTCTGACCATCTCACCTGAAAGTTGTCTTAAAAAGGAAATTTGTAATCATTGTCCTTTCTTTTGCCCAGTAGATTACATTGTATATGCCCGTTACTTAGTCTTTTGAGTTTCCTGTATTTTGCATTCAGTAAAAGAAAAACTTGCTCTATTTTGTGTCTCTATGTTAATCTGTATCCACTATAAACCGATTGCTGTCTGTAATAATTGAACTGACTGTGGGAAGCCCACTATGCTCAACCTTGCTATGCTTGACTTCCCTCCCCTACTCTACCCTCAGTTCCCACTCATCTCATTTTACTGTACCATTATACTTCCCATATATATCACCTGTGAAATCCATTCCCTTACTCAACCCAAACAAATTTATTACTATCATGCAAACATTCCTGTTTATATTTTCCCATTTCCCAACTTCCATATACCATTTATCATTACCCCAACAAATTATCTCCCTCCCATACTACTTTACACTATATCCAGTCATGCTCAGACTCTTCATCAACAGTACCTATCTATTATCTTGCATTTCAGCTTTTACTTTTCCCAAATAAGCCCTCACTACTTTCGATCTTAACTACAACCTCATACCCTGTCCTTTCAAACCCTCTATGTCTTCCATTTCTGAAACATAAGATACTAGAGCAACCTAACTCTTTTTCTTCATAGAAAATAATTATTTTTTATCTTCTACCAGTTTTCAGACTCCACCACCACTAAATATCCTACAGCTTCTTGCTTTCCTCTTAATTTTGCTACTCTTCAGCTTAACACAAAACAAATGCTACAGTTTGTGCAAAAATAATAGAGTACTAATGCAAGACAGAGAAAAAGCATGGAAAGAATGGCAAAAATCTAAAACACCATAATATTTCAAAAACTTAGAAATGTTCTACAACTGTACTAAAAACAAATACATGAAGACAAAAAACTGTACTGTAACAACTTTCAACTTTCAGAGCAACAATAAATATAACCCTAAAATATTTCTAGTCAGTCATTAAAGAAATCTGACATCCCAGCCACAAATTCAACCGTGACCCCCCCCCCCCATATTGTACCACATGAAACTCCAATAGAATTCAACTCTTATTTCATAGATATTATAGCATTCCTAACCAAAGATTCTCCAACATCTAATCACAAACCTGTCTAACAGCCACATGTCACCAGATCATCTTTCACCTTCAAACCTGTGCCCATATGCAATATAAAACTATTCTTAAACAATCTCAAACCACTCTCTACCTCAGCTGATTACCTTCCAACCAAGTACTTTTAAATAGTAGCCAATAGCATCACCTATCCTGCCACAGTCCTTATAAACAGGTCAATCAAGGAATCCCACAAAAGAGGAAATTGAACAAACAATAGTAACTTTAAACCTATAGTGATCTTATTCCCTTCACCTAAATACTAGAAGCATATTAAAAAACAATTCCTAAACTATGTAGTGCATGAAGAATTCCTATTCCCCACTCAGTACAGCTTCCAACCCTTCCATATTGCTAACATTGGATTTCTAACCTTTGTAGATGCTGACAATATAGGTAGGGATAACAACAAACTAGTCTCCTTCTTATTTTCTAGACTTGTATAAAGCCTTTGACAGAGTTTGTCACAGCAAACATCAACTTCAAATTTCCTCACTAGGTCTATCTCAGCCAAACCTCTCAACCTCTTAACACAAGAAATCTTGACAAAGACTAATATGATCAGAGGACAAAGTCTTAAAAATAGGGACAGATTAAATATTGCTCTTATAGACAAAGAAAGTCACTACAAGTGACATTCCCGGTCAACAAATGTAAATAAATAAATAAATAATAAATAAACAATAAAAGGATTTGTGTTAGCATGCATTTTCTGAAGGATATGAAGTCTGAAACTCAAATGACTGTCATTATTTAGTGATTTCAGTCATCAATGATTTACCAGAAAAACACAAAAATTGTAAAATCTGGACATTCTGTAAAAATATGGACAGATGATAGGTATGATGTCAGCCCACTCTTCTATGGTTCAAAAGCTACTTGGCCAATCGATATCAGTCCATAAAATGATACTCTTCTCTCTCACTATCTATCTATATCTCTCTGTGTGTCTCTTTCTCACTCTCCATACCTTCCAGGCCACTGGTTTACCAGAGGGCTCTATCTTTGGTAGCCTCTCTTTAATATTCTGTACAATGTTCTTTACAAATCCACAGAACAGGCCCCTCTAATACAATATGCAGATCACTCCACGCTCATATGCATATCAACCTAGCACATCTCCAACAAATTACTCAGGAAGCTATAACAGCCACTGAAACATGGTTTTGCAACTCACAACTCATGCTCTTACCACTTATAAAATTATCCAGCATCCATCTGCTTGTCTAGCACTAATCCAAATATGTTCCTAACTTGTCATTACAATCCAGTGACCAAAAACACCTCTTTGTCCCAAACCTATGGAATCTACTGGGCATGGTCTGTATCATACCATGTTAAGGGCTGGAACTCCTTACCTGTATCCATCAGATAAATACCTTCACTTCAGTCCTTTAAAACAATTCTGAAGGACTTCATAGCCAAAATGTGACTGTGTTCTTGTTCAAATTCAGGATAAACCCTATCCATAAATATGAACAGTACCTATTTGTACCTTATACCTCCTTAATCTTTATTCACTAACCACCTTACTTCAGTCTATTTCTCCCCTCAATTCTCTTTCTAAATATGCTATATCCATGTTTTTCCTCTTACTTCAGATTGCCATTTCTGTTTATGTTATATTAACTTACCCTTAATTTCTTTATAACATGGCTACATTTCTCTGAATATTAAATCATTGCCATATGAGTTACATTTATTCTTAACTAATGCTTTCACATTATGCCTAATTTGGTATAATTATTTCAGCTGCAGATGTTTTTGTATTACTTTTGAAGATTATAAAATTATTGTTCTAAAACTGCTTTTATAATACTTTGGAGTTTTACTCCCCAGACCTCCACTGAAAATGGGAACCTAACCAATTGGACTTTCCTGGCAATACAATGTCAACAAATAAACAAAATAATATGATTGTGATGCCTGTGCACTGGCCCAGTAATCAAGGAGCCTCAGTCCTCACCACTAGCACTAGTGAGGCATGTGCACATTGGGAGGATAACAAGTACACACACAGTAAAGTACAATTTCCCTTAAGAGCACACAGGGATCACAGTCAGTCTGGGACTGGTTTCTCCCTTTCTTTCCTGATGCCCAGTAAGACTCCCCACTAGCACAGCTATAGGGTTCAGATCTCAGCCGAGAAGTCAAGACAAAAACTTTAGTACCCTCTCTGTCCAACCAGTGCGTTGTGTCCCTGCCCAAGTAGCTGACACACGCACACTTTGAGATTTGCTTTATATACAAACACACAGACACTCCTGGGGAAGACTGGCACAGATTCTCCAGCTCTGCCCTCTCCTGTCCAGGCTATAAGGCAGTAATCATTGCCACCAACTACTCTTATCAGCTACTAATAAGGCCCTTTCCAAAGGGTGACCAATTCCACTGTGTAAGGTTATTATTATCCAATTAGTCTTCTTCATCTTCTTTCGGCTGCTCCCATTAGGGGTCGCCACAGCAGATCAACTGTTTCCATTTCTTCCTGTCCTCTGCATCTTGCTCTGTCACACCAACCACCTGCATGTCCTCTCTCACCACATCCATAAACCTTATCTTAGGCCTCCCTCTTTTCCTGTTACCTGACAGCTTTATTCTTAGCATCTTTTTCCCAATATACTCTGCATCCCTCCTAGCACATGTCCAAACCAACGTAATCTTGCCTCTCTGGCTTTGTCTCCAAACCTTCTAACCTGGGCTGACCCTCTAATATACTTATTCCTAATCCTGTCCATCCTCATCACACCCGGTGCAAATCTTAACATCTTCAACTCTGCCACGTCAAGCTCTGATTCCTGCCTTTTTGTCAATGCCACTGTCTCCAACCCATATAACATAGCTGGTCTCACTACCCTCATGTAGACCTTCCCTTTCACACTTACAGGTACTCGTCTGTCACAAATCACTTCTGACACTCTTCTCCACCCACTCCATCCTGCCTGTACTCTCTTCTTCACTTTTCTTCCACATTCACTGTTACTCTGAACTATTGACCCCAAGTATTTAAACTCATCCACCTTCACCACCTTTACTCCTTGCATCCTCGCCATTCCTCTATCCTCCCTCTCATTTAGACACATATATTCTGTCTTAGTCCTGCTGACCTTCATTCCTATTCTCTCTAGAGCATATCTCCATCTCTCCAGGGTCTCCTCCACCTGTTCCCTACTCTAATCACAATGTCATCTGCAAACATCATAGTCTACGGGGACTCCTGCCTGATTTCGTCTGTCAACCTGCCCATCACCATTGCAAATAAGAAAGGGCTCAAAGCTGATCCTTGATGTAACCCGACCTCCACCTTAAACGCATCCATCACTCCCACCGCAGACCTCACCGTTGTCACACTACCATCATACATATCCTGTACCACTCTTATATACTTCTCTGACACTCCTGACTTCCTTATACAATACCACAGCTCCTCTCTAGGCACCCTGTCATATGCTTTCACCAAGTCTACAAAAACACAATGCAGCTCCTTTTGACATTCCCTGTACTTCTTCATCAACACTCTCAGAGCAAACATCGCATCTGTAGTGCTCTTTCCCAGCATGAAACCACACTGCTGATCACTAATCATCACGTCCCTTCTTAACCTAGCTTCCACTACTCTTTCCCATAACTTCATGCTGTGACTGATCAATTTAATCCCTCTGTAGTTACTACAGCTCTGCACTTCACCCTTATTCTTAAAAATCGGTACCAAAACACTTTTTCTCCATTCCTCAGGCATCCTCTCACTTTCCAAGATTTTATTAAACAATCTGGTTAAAAACTCCACTGCCATTTCACCTAAACACCTACATGCTTCCACAGGTATGTCATCTGGGCCAACAGCCTTTCCATTCTTCATTCTCTTCATAACTATCCTTACTTCTTCCTTGCTAATCCATTGTACTTCATGATTCACTATCCCTACTTCATCCAACCTTCTCTCCCTCTCATTCTCTTCATTCATCAACCCCTCAAAGTACTCTTTTCATCTTCTCAACACACTCTCCTTGCTTGTGAGTATGTTTCCCTCATTATCCTTTATCACCTTTACCTGCTGCACATCTTTTCTAACTCGGTCCCTCTGTCTAGCCAATCGGTACAGGTCCTTTTCTCCCTCCTTAGTGTCCAACCTTTCATACAACTCTTCATCCTCCTTATCCTTAGCCTTTGCCATCTCTCTCCTTGCCATGCACCTCATCTCCTTATACTCCTGTGTACTTTCTTCATCGCTCTGACAATCCCACTTCTTCTTTGCCAACCTCTTTGTCTGTATTAGTATCTAATTAGTAAGTGTGACTAACAGCAAAGCTATTGGATTGGCTTTGTACAGTATCACCAAATACATGCAAGTACTCTAGAGCTTAAATTATCTCTACACAAAACAGCCACAGTTAAAAGGTTTAAAAATATTTAATAATAAATAATAAAAACACAAGACAATACTTATTAATTCAACACAATGACATTACTGACTTCAGAAATCACAGGAAATACTTTAAAACAATATTGTAGGACAGTCTGATAAATATAGAAAGCAGCTAGACTAATCTGGCTAAATTCCTATCTAACTCTAAGAGAAATCACCGTTCTAAATACTACTTACATAGCAAGCAAGTGCTAGTGAGTGGATGTTCTTACTAGATCCAAGACAAGATACAAAATGCTCTTCTTTCTTTCTGATATAGCCATTAAATTGATAATACACAGTACTGCTGAGTCATTTCAGATTACATCATTCTTGACACCTCTGCTGAAGTTTGCCAGGCTCACAGAACTCAGAATTTAACATATCTTTGTAATCTTGCACCTGTCAGGGAACCACAGCAATAAAGGACATGTTACATGTAAAAATCTAGTAATTATATCTGTCTTAAAACAATAGAAAGAATTTCCTAGCCCAGACATCCTGTCTCCGAGCTTGAGATCAAACACAATTGCAAAAATTCTTTACTTAACAGCTTTCTTCCAGTAAGGTGCAATGTGGTTGCATTTTTTGAAGCTCAGTGCAACATATAGTTTAATCATAACATACAATTCTCTTTACATTTGAAAAACAAGCCTGTGGATTATATTAATATTTACAATGACATAGAATTAACTTCAAACTTCTATCTGGCTGGGCTGGCAGCCCCTCAGTTTTTCACAATGATATATCTATTTATCTATCTATATCTATATATATATATATATATATATATATATATATATATATATATATATATATATGTGTGTGTGTGTGTGTGTGTGTGTGTGTGTGTGTGTGTATATATATATAAGTTTGCTATTGAAATTTCAAAGTGCCTGTGCGCAAACAACATGTGTGCAAAAGGCACTTTTCCAATGGGCACAATGCCGAACCAGAATAACTTGAATATACAATACCGAATGGGAAGTGTTAATTTGATTATCTGAGTTCAGTAGTGTTAGAAGAGATCGTATTTCAGTGAGGAACAGAATTAACCAATTTCCTCACTGTAGTGCGATCTCTGAGTTGGTATACATAATCTGCAGGGGAGTGCAGGGAGGCTTGCCCCCATGCAAAATAGTAAAATACACTTGCCATTAACTATAGAGTGCAATGGTCCACTACACTGCATAGTCTGAGTGACTAAAGTCACCTAGTGCTATGTCAAATACATCAAACTATAGGTGTCGATATATTCAGTTTTGACATGATTGCTTCCTCGACATTCCGGATTTCCACATTTTGGGTCGACATTGTGACCAGTCTAGGAATGCATTTTCAGAATTTCAGTAGTAAAGTTACATATATATATATATATATATATATATATATATATATATATATGTATATATATATTTTATAAGTTATGTTTACATGGATCTACTTCACAACCTCGAAGTTTAAAAACTTCGAACTGCAAAAAGTCGAGACCATCAGATCGAAGTTTTGCAAATTCAAAATTGTAATAAAAAAATAAAAACAATAATCTTTTTTACATGTTTGCAGGGGGCAAGTCCCCCTGCAACCCCCACACCCCCTGCTAAATAAATATGCCAACTCCAAAATTGTACTACAGTGAGGAAAATTATAAATTACCCGTTCCGTGCTGTACGGCGCTCTCCTTTCAAAACAGTCAAAGTTTCAAACCTTTGATCTTGTGGTCTTGACCCCTTGCAGTTTGAAGTTTTGAAACTTCAAGCTTGGGAAGTAGATCTTTTCCTATCTACTACATAATGGCATTAATGAATATTATGTGATAGTTGATGCCCTGCACTTATGTTTTATCAGCAGTGGGTATTTGTTTGTTAAATATTGTAGCTTCTTGCCTGGGTATCTGGTGAAGAGAGATAAAGATTTGACTATGACCAAGATGATTTAAGTTAGAACAGAGGCTCTGGTGCTGGAGAAAACAGGTGGGAGAATGTGACAGAGAGAGACCATTGCCATCTGACCGTTTCTGAAGAGAGGGAGTGCTGCTTCTGGTTGGCTGTTTCCAACCAGTTGATGGATGTTATATCTTCTGAAATGCAACCAAACCTGGGGACATGGCCTTGACAATACAAAACTGGTAATGGTAACCCTAACTGACAGTAGAGGGGAGAACAGATACAGCCAAAGGAAGAGATTGTAGGTCTTCAAGCTGACAAGAATTCTTATGTCGGCAACTAGGAATAGGTTTAAAACCTAAATAGAATTGCTCCTTTAGTCCAATTTGGCAAATGTAGGTGAGGGCTGAATCACCTCAATGACTTTATGAGTTATGTCCCATCTGAGTGGAGGTCTTCATTGTGTTTTGCATTCCCCAGTGGCAGGAAAAATAATGAATTTTAAACCAATAGTTGTGTACTCAAGGTATGGTTTTATATTTCATATCTTTCTTTAATTGCTTTGCAATCATGCTGTGGCATTTGTATTTCTTCTTTTTTGTAAATGTTGGTAATATTAGAAGTTGTCTATGGGCAGGACTCTAAAAGTTGGGAGATCTAGTTCTTTGCTCTGAAGTGCAGTGAAATTTATTTATGTATTTATTTAGCTTCAATTTATAAATTAAATTTTGTTATGAGTCCTGTAGCTTAAACCCAAGGTGCAGGGCAGAGAAGTTTGTGTTACACAGACATTGCATATTTCCTTTCTGTGTAATTGTTCATGCACTCTGACTATAATGCATCCATGCACACTGTCTACAATGCATCCACATCTATTTCATCTACTGCTGTCACTCTCTACTGATTCAGCAGTGGTAAGCTACAGAAATATTTGGAAAAATCTATTAAACATTTTAATCGTTCTTTGGTCTTCAGAGCATTATGTTAATGATAGATTTGTACTGTCTGTAATATTTTACCTCACTAATTTATAGTTAGTAGTCCTTTTTTCTTTTACTTTTCGAAACATTACTGATCTGAATTTCTGATGCCTTTTTCTCCAGTGCATACACTGAGTGCTCTGTCAAATGAGTTTTTCCTCCTTTTTGTGTAAAGAAATAGCCTTACACAGGGGGCCTTATGCACTGTGATTCAGAAAACTTTGCTGCATCATGGTAAGTGGATTTGCATGATGTGCAGCCACATGCAGGCTGTATGCAGCTCAGAAAAACATGCTCCAAAATGTGGGCAAAGCGTGCAATATGTTCAGGTATGTATATACTAATAGGCATATAATGACATGATAATGAGAATCATTATTAAAATGAACCTCTCCATGTTTGACAATGTAGCAAAACAAGATGATTGACAGATTCATTCATGCATAAATGATATGCAAATGGGCTGTGACTGTAGTACACATGAACAGGGCTGAATGCTCTTGTTTAGATTAAGCAAATTGCTAAATACTGTTAGGGGTTGCTGCCATATTACTAAAATGCATATCTTCAAGAGGCTCTCATTCCCACTGCTGTACACACTGTGCACAATATTGTAGTCAGTGATGATGGATCATGTAGATACAGGCACCATCCAAGAAATTATGGAAATGGGTCAGCTTATGCATGCCATAAATACAAATGTTGCTTTAAATAGTTAGGTACCATTATGTCAGAAATCACAGGAACAATAGCCAGCAATGCCCTAAGTTGATTTCCAATAACATTTCCCATGAAGACTCTGAAGATAAAGCTATTTTAGCTAAAAATTAATCTCAAGCTTCACTAACCCTTACCCCTCCTCCACATGAGTTTCTGTCCATACTCAATCTTGAGATCTCTTCTGAAACAATTCGTAAAAACTCTCTCAAAAGGAAAACAACACTAGCTCAGTGGGGCTTGGCAATGTACTGGCTTGTCTCCATGTCAGCATGAAGTACTACCACACAGACCCACTGTGTAATTTGTTCATCTCAGCCTCTAAAATGGATTTGTGCCTAAGACTTGGAGAACAGCTGCAATCCTACATATGTGTGGCTTCATCATTGATCCATGGAACTGCAAAACAATGGTTCACTTCAAAATTGAGTTTATACACAAGGACATTGGCATACTAAAACCCCTATAAACCAGTATGAGTTTCTGAAAGAAAATCCTACCGTCTCAGTTTAGTAAATTACTTTGGAAAAAGTTGCCAAGGCCCTGGATGAGGAGAAAATGGTGCATACAGCATACTTCAATCTGGCTATGGCCTTTGACATCATCCTATAGCCTGGTATCATATACAAACTAACTTAGCTGAATGTAATTCTGTATCTTACCCCCGGATATCAAATTGGTTCACAAACATAAAGA